>NC_056734.1:365308990-365331490 GCF_019279795.1 Protopterus annectens
GTAACCCGCACGTGAGACCTCAACCTGGTCTGTGACATTAATAAGACTTGTTGGCGGGACAGATTTGTGTCCCAGAGACTCTCCCTTTTGTGGAATAGACTCCCTCTCCACGTAAAGCAGAGTAACTCATTAAACCTTTTTAAGCGCAATCTGGATAACTGAATGGGGAACAGAAAATACACCCCTGGGATTCCACATATGTTCCTGTTGGACAGTGGCATAGGGTGCTGACTTATTGGAACATGGGCTAAATTCTTGGCTAGGCTTGTAAAGGCCTCAGGGCTAATAGCCTACTAACTTCCTATGATCAGTGCTTTATTCCAAGGCATCTTGTGAATCAGGCATTTGATGCTCAGGCAATCTCTTGTCAACCACTTATTGGTATACCCTCTTTTAGTGTCTGATCACACACCAATATGTCATCTATTACTGGAGTGTTTCTCCCCAGGCCTCTGATGAAAATTGGCTTTGTTCCAAGTTGGACTTTCCCAGTAAACAAATGTTAAATAAATAAAATAAATATTATGTCCTAAGAACCTTTCAAGCCTCAATTTACATGGGCAGTGGCTCTTTAGCATGCTTCTAGTGCTGATAAAATACTAAACAGTAGTCTAAGGAATTTGTAAATGTCAAATGGCGAACCACAAATGAAGGGGGAGTATCAATATTCGTCAAAGATACCCACACCTCCAGGTTGGTGGCACAGCACGAAGCATCAGAGACTATTCATGTGCAACTAACAGTGGGTAAAACTGCCTTTCAGTTTATAGCCTGCTACAGACCACCCTCACAAACCCAGGAACCCCACTCGGCCTTCCTGAGAACACTGGAAAATATGAAGGTCTCTCCAAACACCATTATATTGGGCGACTTCAACTACCCAAACATAGACTGGGAGCATTACTCTAGCTCCAACACCCTAGCCCAAAGGTTCCTAGAATTTATAAACTCAAATGCTATGGAACAACTTCTTACCACTCCCACAAGAGGGGAAAACATACTGGACCTGATCATCACCAACATGGGGACTCTATGCTCCAGACCAGAAGTGTATCCCTCACTGGTAAGATCAGACCATAAACTAATCTCACTGGATATTCACATCCCGACCCCACCCCCTGCCCAGAAAACCACAGTGAAAAACTTCTCTAAAGCAAATTTCACACTCCTCAAAACCGAGGTGGAATCCTTCAAAGCCCCAGAGCCTGTGGAAAATACGGCCCAGACCGCAGAATCCTTTATATAAACGCATTTTATGAATACCTTCAGGAATGCATGGATCATGCAATCCCAAATAAAACCAAGACCCAATCCTCCAAAGGCAGACGTCCTGTCTGGTGGACCCCAGCCATAAACAAACTATACAATAGAAGGAGGAAGCTACTACATGATAGAGCAAAATCCCAAAAAGGGAAGGCATTTCTGATCAGTATTATCAAAAAACTATGGGCACTCATAAAATCGTCTAAGGTCAGCTTCAAGAGAAAAATTGCACAGGACACTAAGGATAATCACAAGGCTTTCTTTAGTTATGTTAGGAACCTGGGTGGGAATTCCCAGATATGCTCAGAATTAGTCCAAAATGACAAAAAATACATCGAACCCACAGACATTGCCAACATCCTAGCTGACAGGTTCAGCGCAAACTTCTCCCCCCTCCCCACCAAAAGGGCAAATATCTATCCCAGCAGAGTGCTGCCCCCCTGACATCTCAGATGCTCAGGTAAGAGCCACCCTCTCCAAAGCAAAAAACACAGCATCAATGGGACCAGACGGTGTCCCGGGCTGCGTCCTACATGAACTCCAAGAAGAGCTAAACCCAAACATAAAACTACTGTTCAGTCTCAGCCTTACTACAGGATATGTACCCAAAGAGTGGCGTACAGCAACAGTGGACCCTCTCCACAAAGGTGGTGCCTCAACAGATCCTGGAAACTATCGCCCCATAAGCCTGACTAGCTTGGTCTGCAAAGCTATGGAAAGGATCATCATGGACCTCATAAATAAAGATATTGGGGACCTACAGACACTGGATTCTACCCAGTTCGGCTTTGTTAAGGGCAGATCCTGCCTCTTAAACCTGGTCGATTTCTTTGAAACAGTCACCAAGGCCATTGATGAGGGGAAGGTGGTCCACACAGCCTACCTGGACCTCGCAAAAGCCTTCAATACATTACCCCACTCGGGCATTATAGATAAGCTCACCAGCTTAAATATAAACCCCTATGTCACTAGATGGGTTGCAAACTGGCTCAAAGACAAAACCCACATGGTTAGAATTGCTGGATCCATGTCAGACTCCAAACAAGTTATAAGTGGCGTCCCACAAGGCTCAGTCCTGGGACCTCTCTTGTTCGGTATATATTTCTCGGAGGTACAGGCCAACACGAAAGGACTGTGGCTGACCAAGTTCGCAGATGACTGCAAACTGGGCCCCATAATCGACTCTCCAGCCTACACAAGCATCCTCCAAAAGGGCCTCGTAGAAACAGACAACTGGTGCCAGAGCCATGGCCTCAAGCTAAACGCCAAAAAGTGTATAGTCATCCCCTTTGGCAAAAACAAAGTGCCCAGAAATTACCACATAGGTGGTAATCCATTAAGTACAGAAGTAATTAGGGACCTGGGGACCCAAGTTGATAGCAATCTCTCATTTGACAACCACGTGGCCAAAGTGGTTAGAAAAAAATTTTATATAGCCCACCTAATCATGAAGGGATTCACATCTAGATCAGGGGAGGTCATTGTGCCTCTTTACTCATCCCTCATCAGGCCCATAATTGAGTACAATGCCCCTTTTGGGATGTACCTTACCAGACACCTGCAGCAACTGGAAAGACCCCAAAAGTACCTCACCAAGAGGATCAAAGGGCTCAAACAGATGCCATATGCTGCCCGGTTAAAGAAACTCCAGCTCTACTCAGTGGCATACCGCCTGCTCAGAGGCGATCTGTACCTGATGTATAAAGCCATGTCCAACCCGGAATTAATGGACATGCTGCACCTCAGAAAATCCAAATCCCATCGAGCTACATGCTCGAGAGACTTGAACCTCAGCACTGAAATAAATAGGACATGCTGGAGGGACAGATTCATAACCCAGAGACTCCCTTCACTCTGGAATAAAATCCCAGTCCAGGTTAGGCAGAGTCCCTCATTGACTCTCTTCAAGAGGAATCTTGATGAGTGGATGGGAGATCGTAGGTTTACCCCGGGTATCACTTCTGTGTCACTGTTAGACAGAGGCACAGTATACTAACCTCGAAAAAGGGCATAGCAAAATTAATTTAAAATGGGTGGCGAAAGCCAAACACACTCTGGCTAGGCTTGTAAATGCCCTAGGGCAGATAGCCTAGTATGAACCTATGAAGCTAATTATGCACATTCTGGGGGTTGCTTCCTCTTGCTGTATTTGCCAGAAACCCTAACTTGCAGCCAGTACTGAATAAAAAATATAATTTGAAATTGAGAATTCTTCATTTACTGTAAGCAATGGGCAACATTCTTCTTTAAGCACTTTAGTCAGGTCTTGCACATTTGTACAGCTGTGAGTATTAACTTTCTTTGAAAAGTGTTTTTAATGACTGTCACATTAAAATTATTGAGTATTTGAAAGTGAAAAAAAGCTGTGGTTTTACCTTTTGTTAAGAGGCCCAATGAAATAAAGTCTATGTTAACTAAAAATTGGATGGGTGTTATTACATCATTTGGTTTACACAAAAAATTATGCAATATACCTAAGGTGGTGTACAAAAAGAGAAGAATATTAAGTCTTTTCTTCCATTCCAAAAGGAGAACAATGAGATTGATCGTAGGAGAGGTATGGTTAAATGCAGGGCATGTTCCCAGTGTCAGTTTATTAAAGATAGTATCAGTATAACAAAAGGGAATTTTTCCAAGATCATTACTCTAAATGGAAAGTAAAATTGCACAGCCACTGGTGTGGTATATGTTGCTACTTGTTTTACGTTCTTCACTTTTTATGTAGGGAAAACTGAAATGGCATTAAAGAACAGGCTTTAAACAGCATGCTTATACAATTAAGAAAAATTATTATGGGAATGCCCTTTGTAAACATTCAAAGATTTGCAAAGTTTAAAAAAATATAACTTTTATATATTAGAAAAGGGTGCAAAAATTGCCAGTGGTAGTAATTGGGAGGCTTATTTAGAATCCAGTGAACTCTACCTGCAAATTTTGTTGGATGCCACCTGAACAACTAGTATTAATGGCAAGTTATCCATAAATAGTATCCTGACTCTGAGGGCTGATAAAATTTAATAATGGATGAAATAATTTTTAAATTTTTATTTATATGTATTTTATTGACTTATATTTTGATAACATAACTGATTTGAGAGGTTTTATGAAATTGCAAGGAAGAGTGTATTTGTGGTACAAGGTGATTGGTCAGTATGACCATTTTAGATGTTTGTTTGGATAGTGTAAGTAAAAGTAAATGGTGTACTGTTTTATTTTGATGAAGTTCTGTGGTGAGAAGGAGTGAAAGTGCTCAATTTTTGGTAAATACTTACATTTTTTTGTTTATTAGTTGTTTTTGTTACTCATGTTGGAAGTTTGGCTTGGTTAATGACTTTTAATTAGTTTTAAGCAGGAGCATAATTTTTATTTTACATTTGTAATAAAAAGTTGTTAAAACTAATTTGCATGCAATCTATCTGTTTTACAACTACTGCTAACATTTCCCTCAGGAATCGGGCATCTTTTTTGGCTTAACCATGGAACAACCTTCTGGTTTCTTAGTTCTTCCTTCTTCCAGCTACAAAAAGAATAAAATTATTAAACAGCCTTTGCCACCACAGCAAGCAGCTAAAGTGCCTCAGCCACAGGTTGGTGACTTTGCTGTGGCCATTTCTCATTCCTCAGAACATTTTTTTGGGATAAGGGGAAGACAGTGCCACTCTGCCTAGCCAGAAAGCTGTGCCTATCTATGTGAGTTTTTTTTCTGGCAAAACTGGGTCTGTTTCTTCAGAAAATCATTCAAAAAGAAATAAATATTATTCATAGCTCTTGTCCTGTGTCATTTATTCTAGACAGGAGTGATTTATTGGGCATAGCTCAAGTATAGCTTGGCAGTGTCAGCGTGACGTTGCTGGAAAAAGAAAAAAAGATTTTTCATTCTCTGAACAGATTCAAGATTTTGAACCTCAAAATAACTGTGAAGGGACAGATTCTATGGAGAAAGTGGCTTGGACCAGTCCATTTGAAGGATCTCTTTTCTGAAACTCTTTCCAGAATGAGTAAGTTGCTTCAATGAAAAAATCAAGATGTTTCTCAGACTCTGAGAAAGTATTATGACTTATTACAACTGAAATTTCCAGAACCAACCCCAGTTCCTCCTGTTCTTTCAGCTCTGGAGGATGATTTGTCACAGCCTGTAACATGTCTGACCGCCAACCTGCTGCCGCCAGGAAAGCAGATAGGTTGTTTAAATGTACTCAGCCTTTTAACTTTTTTAAAAAACAAAAAACATCTTTATTAAATTATCACTTATGACATAGGCCATGTTACATTTATATAAATGACACTAGACCATAGCGACACAATCTCAGTTGCAAACATTATACATTCCAAACCGTGTGACACAACTGTAGCTGCAAACATTATACATCACTTTTAACATATCCAGTCACTGTTGGTAAGCCATTACGTAGCTCATTCAAATCCTGTCTTCATTTAAATCGCGTTCCTCCTCTGCATGTATTGATCCCACAGTTCCCATTTTTTCCTATGTAATTTGCTCCTACCCTTTTCTAAAGTTCACAGTTCCAGTTGTTTTAACTCTGTTACTATCTTCACTACTTAAAGTAAAGGTGGTTTAGGCTTTGATTTCCATTTTTTAGTAATTGCTTTTTTAGCAGCCATCATAATTGGACTCAGCAAGGCCTTACTATGTCTAGGCAATTCCGAGTCTATATCATGACTCAAACAAAATAAATAAATAATTTCCCCAGTCGCTCCAACTTGCTTACCCAGCATCTCTGACAGAGCAGTCTACAGGGAATCTTTAAAATCTACCAACTCATTACACTCCCAGAAAATATGTTCCCAGTTGCCTCCTTTCTCCCCATCACATCTCCAACATTTGCTGTCTACCTAGGGAAAAATTCTTTGAAGTCTGCTTGGGTTATAAAAATACCTTTGTAAGCACTTCCGGGCAAAGATCCGAAATCTTCTCTAGATTTTGTTGCATATTTGGGAGACACATTTATCCCCTCCATTGCTTCTTTGTGAATTGCTTATCTAATGTCTCTTCCCAGTCCTTCTTAAACTCCTCTGATTGGTGCTTATAGTTATCATGCAGTATTTTTTATGCACTACTAATTATTCCTTTCTTAATGGTTCTAGATTCTACTAAAAACTCTACCATTGCTGGTCTTTCATTTAGGACCTCCCTATTTCTTTCTCTTTACCTATACTCTGATGTCAGTCCTTGATATGGAAGGCAATCTTTAGCCTGCAGTCCAAATAAGTTCTTGGCATCTTCCCATTTTATTACCTTTCCCTCTATAGTTATTTGCTCCCAGTACTTTGGTTCCTTTGCCAGTTTTCATCAATAAATTCCATCCCCCTCTTGCCTATTATCTGTGTCACTAACCATATTCCCGCCCTCTCTTGCCTATTGTCTGTATCCCTAATTGCAGTCATCCCTATCGGCAAACTCTCCTTTCTCCTTTCCCGTGTTGGCTTAGTTCGTCAGTCTTTTAACTTTTTATACACTCATCCTAGATCTGACCCAGCACTATTGCTTTAGTAATTCAGCTGTTGCTAAACATTTGGCTAACAGTTGAGAGATCTGGGGAAAAAAGTTTTTTCCACAATACTTTTTTTAGGATTCTCAGCTGTCAAGCTCATATGTTAAAGTTTATGATTGTGTCTTTTGAGAAAATGAGGAATATTTTGGCATATATTTCCTCTTTTCAGGGTAAATGTGCTTTCTGTACTTTGGTTGCCTCTGTGTCTCAAATGGCTACTTATTGTTTGAGATGTTCTTATGATTTTGCTGATGCAAGGGAACTGTTATGAGGAGATTAACTTGATTGTGTTCTCAAAATTTCCCAGATGATGTCAAAAATAAAAACAAATTGAATGTTCTCCTGGATAGTTAGTTTTTTGGACCTTCTGCTGTACATGTTCTTAAAAAGTGTGATGAGAGGTAAGCTAATTCGAGAGATCTCTCAAAATTTTCAGCCTTCCTTCTCTAAGTTTGCCAAGGAATTTAATGTTCCCTGTACAAACTTCTTTAACAAAGAAAAATAGGTACAGCAAGCTATTTGTAAGCAAACATTAAAAAGCAGGGGCAGGGAGGTTCAAAAAAGAAATCAGGAATCCACTAGAATAAAGGCCAGTCTAATAAGTCTGAATAACTATATGAAAGACTTCCCTCCCCCATTTCTCAACCTGGCACTCCCTTAACCCTTCCAGAAAATTTAAACCTCGATTTCTCTCTTTGGCAATAGCTTCTGAGAATTATCCATCACAGTTACAGATGGCAGTGGGAGTCTCTCCATCCTTTTCTAAGGATACTCCCGGCCTGCCAGACCAAACTCTTCTTTTCCCTTCTGATGCCAGAGAAAGAAATAAAATTCTTGGAGACCAGTAGTGTGGATCATTCCTTTCTTTGTTTGTGATAGTCCCTGAGTTCATAATGCTGTCATATTACACTTTACTACTGCTAATTCCTCATTTCAGTTTTCTAGTAACCTTAGATTTAAAGGATGCATATCATCACGTTCATATATATCCAGATTTCAGACATTCTTAAGATTTTTAGATCTCATTAACAATTCTCTGTATTACCCTTTGGCCTGTCCACTGCTCCAAGGGTATTCATAATGTGTCTAGCTGCTATGGTAATGTACTGCAGACTGCAAGGAATTTACAGTTTTCCTTATTTAGAAGACTTGCTTATCTTTGCAGAGTATTTTTCATAGTGTCAAGAATATCTCACCTGGGTGAGGGATCTCCTACACAGAGAAGGGTTACAGGAGAACTTACAAAAGTCTTGTCTGACATCAGAAGTCTGATGAAGTCTGGATGTGTTGGACGAAAAACACGGTGATTCGTTAAGCATTTAACGTTTGTATTTGTTAATAATAATAAACAGTTTTTATTTACGCTCGCTGTCCGGTGTTTAGTTTTCCTCATACAGTGCGTTTGCTGGTAATTCTTCATTTATGCCTAAAGTGGTATTCAAGTTTTCCTTAAGCCAAACTGTCCATCTCCCTGTCTTCTTTCCAGAACCTTAAAATGAGGGAGAAAAGATGCTCCATACCTTGGATATCTGCAGACAACTCAGGTACAACCTGTGTCAGAGCAGACTGTTTCAAAATAGTTGTCTCGTGCTGTTACGTTTTGTTATACCCACCATAACAAAGCAATTCCAAGCAGAATCAAGACTTATTTTATTAGGGCCTTAGCTTCATCTGTTACTTTTTGGAAAGGGATTGATTACAGGTATATTCTAGAAGCAATAACTTTCTTCCTTGTGCAAACTTTTACAAAAGCACTATAAACTAAATTCCTTTCCTGGTGTAGAACAGACTATGCGAAGACCATTCTCCATGGGCTCCTAGATCCACATCCTTCCTCCTCTTCTGATTCAGTTTAAGCTATGGTAATCTGCTCATATAGCTACGTCTACTGCAGTAGTGGTCAAAATGATGAACACAGTACAGTTATGCAAGTAAGCTTACCATAACAGGTGTTTGAATGGTCAGTGCTGCATGCCACCCCCCCCCCCCCATTTTATATGCCTTTTATGCTATGGTATTGTCCTTTATTTTATTTTCCTAATATCATTCTTCTAGGGACTTTAGCTGCCCTCTCTCTGTTGGCATAAAAGCTATGAAGGGCTTGGCATTCAAACTTGAATTTTTAGTCAGCTCAGCTTGGTGTGTGGAAGGTGCCCTGAAAGCTTTGGAAACTGACCAGCTATTATATCCTTGGCAGGATATGATCCATATTGCTAAGGCTTCTGCGGCAGTGATCATTCAAATATCTAGCTTTACAGTAAGTTTACTTATAAAACTGTTCTTTCTTTTACTTCCACAGACAGTACCAGTCGCAGGCATTTGCTTGTGCTGTAATTTTCACATTTGTTTTCCACAACATAAACATTTTTTAGAATGTATTTGTTTTTGCTTTTATGCATCTTAGCATGATATTTACTGGTGCAGAGGTTGTAGGATTAAGAGACAGCACTTGTTGTCATTCTTTTAACTCTACCTACTACAAGAAGCATGAATGGAGCAGCTCTTTCTGGATTCCCTCCTTGTTAATTTCAATGGCACATGGCTCCCTTTTCACATCCATTACTGTCCTGCCTTGATTTCTCATTTATGTCTTATTGTTTAACTCACACTTTATCTTACACACCTTTTTTCCTTAGTTAATTCTTGTAACTGTCTACTAGTAATTTCACTTGGTCTGTACACACCCACAGCTTTTGATAAGATCAGGTTTGTTTTACTTAATAGCCTGCCCAATATTTTATTGTTTCTTATACCAGTAGTTGTAATGTCTGTTATTAGAGAATGAAAGAACTCACCAAATTCAGAGTCTTACAAAGAAGATATGTCTAATACATGGCAGGTTCTTTCTGTGCTCATAGTAATTACAGAATTTTGTCTAAGGGTGGCTATTTTTGCCTTTTTCTTCAGAAAAAGTAAAAAAAAAAAAATGGTAAAGGATAACTATGCACTAAATGCAAAATTTCCTTAGAGTGTATTTCCATCCCTAGAGGGATCTCAATGTTGTTGTTGTGTCTTTCAGCTTTTCCTGGTTAGGGGTCGCCACAGCGGAACTCCGGTCCGCTAATGATTGGCAGTAGATTTTTATGTGCCGAGATGCCAGCCCTGATGCACAACCTTCAAAGAAAGTACGCCCATTCACGCATGTCTCCACACAGAAGACGCTCTAGCTGAGAATCGAACAGGATAACGTCTTACTGTGAGGCGACAACGCTACCTACTTTTACAAATTAAAAAATCATGACATAACTGTTTCTCCCACTCTGTGGCATTTCTATCTTAGTCTGCTTTCTCAGTGCACACCGTGCTGAGGCTAAGTGAAATCTCATTGTACTTTCATTAGGAATTTATCTAATTTTCCATCACATCTGAAAACATTTTTACTAAGAACATATACAGCAAGGCACTTGTAGTTTTTGTTAGTTCACACCCACTAAAGTCATAAAGCAATAGGGACTCAAAATTCACAACTCTTAGACTTTCCAAGATGGCTGCACACTGATCAGCAGCTTAATATTAGCTCTTCCATGTGAAAACAGAAACAGAGAAATAATAGTCAGTGAAATTGTCATTTGGGGTAAAATTCCGTTAATAGCTAGTAACTGCCAGCAAAGAAGGAATTTAGAGAACATGAAAGAAAACCAACCAGAAGGTGTTAAATTCACCATAATATCTAAGAATTAAGGTCCTGCACACCTAGATAAGTGCAGTGAGCACACTATTACGGATGCCTTGTTGTTCCCACTCCTTGGCTGGAACCTTATTCACTCACCCCATCCAGGTCCTTATATTTTGCTTTTGTTAATAAAAAAGTAAAGGATCTAGCATACCCCTCTACTGCTTTACCCCCTTTACATTATTGCTACAGCCCCCAGTAACAGGAAAGGTAAAAAATACAGTATATAGGCTAATGGAGTTTCCCTCTATTTTTTCATATGTACTGATTTACTCTGTGGTGTAGCCCCGGTCCATTCGCTCTCGCTACACTCCATCTCTCTTTGCTCCCCACCCACCCCCCCATATTATTTCCTTTATACCTATCCACTATTTCCTCCCACACTCAAACCCCTTCTCTTCCTGTAACTACACTACCTCCCACACCCTACTCTTAAATTCATGATTTTTTTTTCACAGCTCATATTCACTTTTCACCTATTTCAGTACTTCTCATCCCATTACTATCTACTAACCCCTCCCAAACTCTCAATCCAATCATAATCATCACATTGGTTTAAAATTTCCCAACTATAAGACCTCTTTCCCTCTACAAAGATGACAGTCTCAGTGATTTCTGTCCTACTCCTACCTCCACTACTCCTCCTACATACTATCACCTCTCCTCCCACACTCTTAACCCCTTTCTATAAAGTCCCTACCAACTCTCACTCACACAACCTCTTCTACCCACAGCAACCCATACCCATTTCCGCATCTATCCTTCCAATGAATATACTATTCTCTAAAATAAAAATCCCTCCCTCCTGCCTTGTAACATCTAAGAATAAGGCAAAATACCTTAATAACTACCTACTAAAAATGAAACCTTACTGTTTCCCAAGGACTCTGCTCCTATCAGGTGACATACATCCAAACCCTGATCCTCCTACTTCCCCTACCACCCCACAAAATATCTCACCCAATACTAGCCAATCACCCATATCAAATAAACAAATTTCATTCTATTCTATCAGTACCCAAAGTATCCTTAACAAACTAAGCCAATTTCATGCATGGGTATCTCATCATACCCAGATGTTATCTCTGTAACTGAAACATGGCTTATACCCCAAAATCATGATAAAGATATTCTACCCCCAGGCTACAACATACTTGGCCAAGACCGATTTAAAAAAAAAGGTGGTGGCATTGGTATAATTTACTCTAATAACCTCACTCTCTCCCATCCTAAGCAACCAGTTCCCTCCTTTACACCTGCAGAAATTCCATCAGAAAACCTTAAACTTAATGACTACACTATCATAACAGTAGTAGCTATATATATTCCACCAGGGGACAGCATTTCCCTATTGGAAAATATACTGTCATATCTCTCCCAAAATATCCCTAATTAAACCATCCTTCTTAGAGACATTAACATTAATTGGTTGAACCTCAGCAATCCAAACTCTCCCCATCATATAAATCTCTATGGATTTACACAACAAATCTTACAACCTACCCATATTAATAACTGTCATTCTCCACGCTCCCTGTTAGACTGGATACTTATTTCTAATCCTAGCAAATGCTGTAATCTGGAAACACTACCAGACTCCCTGACCACTCACCTATTAAAGTACTCAGATATACCACCCATCTCTCTAAAGCGCACAGGCTTATCACCTGCCGTAAGCTTTCCAACTTTAACCCTGACACATTTACAACCCTTCTGTCTAGAATCGACTGGAACTTCCTTAGACAGCTCCCACTAGATGATGCAGTAAAAGCCTTCAACTCAACTTTCATTAGCATTTCAAATTCTCTAGTTCCACTCAGAAAAGTATGGACAAAAGCAAAAATCTCACCCTGGTTATCTAAAACAACCCGTACCCTAATGAAAACCAGAGATAGGGTTTGGAAAAAATAGGTACATTCCAAACTTCCAGCTGACTTACAGAAGTACAAAGAACTTAGAAATCAAACAAAAAACTCATCCACAAAGACAAAAAAGATTTCTATTATAATCCCCCAACATCATTAAAATGTGATCCAAACAAATTCTGGAATGCTATAAACCAGATACTACATCCTGGCAACCCAACCTCACCAAATCCATGTCCTGATATGTCACCAGAAGAGACTGCCAGCATATTCAACACCTACTTTATCGAATCTGTTTCCAAACTATTTAACCCTAACCATTCAAATAACAACACTTCTAATCTCCCTGAACCCCCCCTCCCAACTACTAACACTGAAACCTTCTTCTCTTTCAAACCTGTTCCCACTAACTACATCAAAACTTTACTCTCTAAGCTGAAACCATACTCTATATCTGTAGACAATATCCCCTTCATACTTTCTCCAAACTGCTGCACACTTCCTTGCCTTGCTTGCATCTATCCTAATAAATCACTCAATCTCTGAATCTAAAGTTCCATTTATATGGAAACAGTTCTACACTTCTTATTCATAAAGGAGGTAACTCCACAGAAATCTCTAATTTCAGACCTATTGCTATCCTTTCCCCTCTCAAAAGTCCTCGAGAAATGTATACATAAGCAAGTTATGTATTATCTCAACAGGAAAAACTACTTACTCCTAAACAGCATGGTTCCGTCCCAAGCACAGTACTGCCACAGCCCTGCTATCCTTCCTCAACACTATTTCTCTACCCAAAGGCAATCACAAACTCATATCTTGCCTATTTTTTGACCTATCAAAGGCTTTTGACACTGTGTCTCTCCCTTTGCTACATAATGGACTTACAGACCTTAACTTCTCCCTGGGACAGTTGCATGGTTCTCTAGCTATCTCACTGATAGGTAGCAGTCAGTGAGATGGGGCTTAACACTATCTGCTCCCCTTCCAGTAAGAACAGGTGTCCCCCAAGGATCTATTCTTGGACCACTACTATTTAATATCTTCACCAACTCACTTTACTCCTCTTATCCTCAGTCTATCCTTATCCAATATTCAGATGACTCCACAGTCATCACTATTGCTAACTCAACCTCTGAACTCCAAACTAATGCCCAGACATCTTTTAACTCAGTAGAGGCATGGCTCACAAATAACCATCTCATTCTCAACCCTAAAAAAACAAAATTGCTACTTTTTCTTCCCAAATCAGTTAACCACATCAAGCCTTCCTTCTCCATAACATTCCTAAACAATACCCCTATAGAGGTCGAATCTAGCACAAAACTACTTGGTATTACCATAGATGATCAACTAAAATTTGATATACACATTAATAATTGCATCAGAAAAAAACATCAGAAGATAGGACTTCTGTACAGGAATAACAAATTACTCACCCCTGAAGCTAGGGTTACTCTTTCTCATGCCTACCTCCTACCTTGCTTAACTTACTGCTCACAAATACTCACAAATCTGAACTCCTCTCTTCTTGCCAAACTAGAATCGACCTATCACAAAATAGCTAGATTTGCAGCTCAACAAACATATAAATCCCACCACTGTCTCTCCCTAAAATACCTGAGCTGGCTTGAACTACCACACCTGTTTCTCCAATCTCAGATCCAAATTATACACTCCATTCTATATCAGCCAGATTTCTACCCAGCCTCATCATCCCTCATCTCCCTCTATTCCCCTATCAGACATCTCTGAAGTGCAAACCAAGACCTATTAATTGTTTACAAACCTAAATCTAAGACAGGCTGCAACTTATACAGCCCTCTATTGCATGGAACAAACTCCCACTAGAAATAAGGAACCTTACTCACCCTAAACAATTTAAGTTAGCTACTAAAGACTACTTCATAAAACACTAGACCTGCGACTGCTCACAACCCTCCCTGATCATAACCAACCAACACAGTCCTGTTTTACTATTCTATACCATTCCTTTTATGTTACTTCTAAAACTTTTCCTATAATCTGCTTTTTTACTTTAGATTAGCAAAAAAAAAAAACAAAAATTTACAACATTTTTGCTTCTCATGCTGTACCTGCTAACATGCTGTTGTTTATTGTATAACTTTGTAACTATTGATGTTAGAATAGTAACTTATTGAATATCTCTTTATTAATTTTTTATGTTCTGAGGCATTTCTCCCCGGGCCTCCACTGATAAAGGGCTTTAGCTCAGTCGGACACTCCCAGTCAACAAATGTAAAATAAAATAAATAATAAAAATAAAGAAAATAAAGAAAACAGTGGCTAGGAAGAATCATGCAGCTGTTCAGCAAAAAGCAGTTTAAGCTTCAGCTTTGATAAAAAGTACGGCTTCTTGTAATTTAATGGAAAAAATAAATCAGAGGTGATTAAAATAAATGAAACATTGAAGGAATTTACCAACTCGATTAACAAAAGGATGGAACAATAGAAGATGCTTTAACTAGCTATTGAGATGAACTCATAAAACTACAACAACCAGAGGTTAAAATGAAGAAGGTGTTAGCTGTGAATATGAAACTTCTCAGCAAGAGCTGTTTCAAAAAATGGCAGTTAGAATACAGGATATACAGAGAAAAACAGAATTTATTTCTGCTCTACAGAGATTTGGAAGGAACAGACTGTATTATCTTTATAAAAGCAATAATAAGCAACTAGACTGGTATTTCACAGCAAGATTTGTTAATTGGAAGGCCACATCATGTTTCCTCCAAACCTAGACATGAGAAAGCACTCAAGACCTGTACTAGTAAAGATACAGTCATACCAGCAAAAATAGTTGATCCTGACAAAACGGAGGCAGAAGGGAAATGTATTAAAAATTGGAGACAACAGAGTGTTTATGAAAAATGAATATTTACTATGTCAGGCAAAAGAGAAGCAAATTTATCCCAGTAATTCAGGAATTTTGAGAAGCAGAGATTCAAGCTGCTGTATCCAGCTGCTTTCAGAATATTTTTTTCCTGGAGGATCAAAGACATTTGTTGATGCAGAACGGGCTAAGGAGAAAAGAAAAAAGATCATCAAACAAAAAAGTGAGCCAGCAAATAGAAGGGGACTGTGCTTCTCATTTCCTGATAATAAGGCTTTCAGGCCAGTTATTTTACATTAAGAGGGTTCGTGGTCTGCACTCTTGTGGGAGGAGAGGCTGGACTCTGCACTTCTGAGCTGGGAATTTCTGGTTAAAGGCTTATAGTGCATGCATATCTGAACTACTTCTTACTGAAGTTGGTGCGCCTTATTTGCTGTGGCATAGACTGGATTCGGGCCTGCTGGATCTAGCTTTGTTTGTGTAACGTGAGCACTAATCCAGGCATTCTCTAAAGTATTCAATTGTATTTATTACTGCTTGGTAGTAACTTGATTAAAGTGTAGCTATCATTCTAAGTCTTTTGGATTAAGCACTTGGGCTTCAGACCAGTTGTTATACATTAGGAAGGATTTGTGTCATGCACTGTGGTGGCATGCACTGTGGTGGCAGGACAGGTAGCTTTCATCCTTTAAGTTGGGAACTGCTGATTGAGAGCCCAGTGTCTGTTATTCTTAAAGTGTATTAGTTCTGGTTTAAGCACTTGGGGTTCAGGCCAGTTATTTTACATTAAGAAGGTTTGTAGTCTGCACTCTTGTGGGAGAAGAGGCTGGACTCTGCCCTTCTGAGCTGGGAATTTCTGGTTAAAGGTTTATAGTGCCTGAATATTTGAACTGTATCTTACTGAAATTGGTACACCTTGTTTGCTGTAGCATAGACTAGATCCAGGCCTGCTGAATCTAGCTTTGTTTACATGCTTGTTGTTTGTTTGCTTGTTATTTCCCTGGAACGCTAATTCCACCTAATACGCGGCTTCTCAGCGCTTCTGTGGATCACTAGTGATATCTGCATTGCTTACTGTACTTATTTCTTTGTTTCACTTGAAAGAAAGTTACTGTTTGTCGTTTTTGCATTTAAGTTACCTGTAACACATTGCACTTAAGTTACCTGGCACTTGCTCACTAAAGCAATTATATAAGTCAGCACTAAAAATTAAAAGCACTGCACCCTCACTACCCACTGGCCCTGGTTTTCAATTATTAAGGAATTCCCAATATTATTCTAGCATGTCCAAAGGTGAGTTGTCAATCTCCTCTCCGGTCTAGCTGGTGAATCTGGGAATCTTGAGGCAATGTTACAACTGCCTCATGTACACAGACAACCCTCTCCTCCTCCCAACAAATTCCAACACATGTGAGAGATGCAACCATATAGCCAAACTGGAGGCTAAGCTCTCTCAACTCAGTACTGGCATAACCAGTCAGGAGGAGAAGGAAACCACATTCACTACAATTCCAGTCTCACATAGACCTACCACGACAGCAAACCAAACACATAATCACACAAAAACATACTCGGAGGCTCTAAATAAAGATCTGCCGAAGCAGCAGAGACCTCCAAAGCAGACACCCAAGCAGCCGCTACCCCAAAACAAAACACGTGCAACACATATCTCACAAAGCCAGTGTGCCGAACAGTCACAGCCCTTAAGACTAAACAACACACCTGATACACTTGTAATAGGTGACTCTATCGTCAGGCACACTGACGTCCCGCTCACCAGGCTGAACAAGGAGAGGGTCATGGTGAGCAGCCTGTCGGGCTCTAGGATCCACCACACAACACAAGCACTCAGGTCACTCCAAGGCAAGTACAAATATGACTCAGTCATTGTCCATGCTGGTGTGAATGACCTGAGACGTACCTCCCTGGACTACATGAAAAGAGACATAAAGGAACTATCTGAGCATGTAGCCCAGGCCGGTATGACCCTGACCTTGAGTAGCATCTTACCCTCACCAAGAATGATGCCACAATATGAAGACAAGATGATCAATTTCAACAATTGGCTTAAGTACTGGTGTCATTCAAAGGGGATCCAATGCCTGTCAGCTTGGGATGATGTGCTCGACAAGCCACGATGCTTCGCTAGGGACGGCTTGCACCTGTCACCCCTGGGCTTTTGGATATTGGCAAAGGCTCTTGCTACCCCCATAGTGCCTTTTTTAGGCAAGGCTCAAAAGACAAACCCACCTCCATAGGTATCACAAGGGATAACAAACTAAGAGTAATGCTACACAACGCCAGAAGTCTAAACCTCAAGATGCATGCACTCGAAACTCTCCTTAGCATGGAGAACATTGATATCTGTGCAGTAACAGAAACCTGGTTCAGGGCTCCCGAGAGCACCCCAGCACTACCAGGTTATACCTCATACCATGCTTTTCGGCTCCAAAACTTGGACCGAACCACAAAAGGAGGGGTTGTATCGATATTCATCAAAGATACCCACACCTCCAGGTTGGTGGCAAAGCACGAAGCATCAGAGACTATCCATGTGCAACTAACAGTGGGTAAAACTGCCTTCCAGTTTATAGCCTGCTACAGACCACCCTCCCAAACCCAGGAACCCCACTCGGCCTTCCTGAGAACACTGGAAAATATGAAGGTCTCTCCAAACACCATTATATTGGGTGACTTCAACTACCCAAACATAGACTGGGAGCATTACTCTAGCTCCAACACCCTAGCCCAAAGGTTCCTAGAATTTATAAACTCAAATGCTATGGAACAACTTCTTACCACTTCCACAAGAGGGGAAAACATACTGGACCTGATCATCACCAACATGGGGACTCTATGCTCCAGACCAGAAGTGTATCCCTCACTGGTAAGATCAGGCCATAAACTAATCTCAGTGGATATTCACATCCCGATCCCACCCCCTGCCCAGAAAACCACAGTGAAAAACTTCTCTAAAGCAAATTTCACACTCCTCAAAACTGAGGTGGAATCCTTCAAAGCCCCCGGGCCTGTGGAAAATACGGCCCAGACCGCAGAATCCTTTATAAATGCATTCTATGAACACCTTCAGGAATGCATGAATCATGCAATCCCAAATAAAACCAAGACCCAATCCTCCAAAGGCAGACGTCCTGTCTGGTGGACCCCAGCCATAAACAAACTATACAATAGAAGGAGGAAGCTACTAAATGATAGAGCAAAATCCCAAAAAGGGAAGGCATCACTGATCAGTATTAGCAAAAAACTACGGGCACACATAAAATTGTCTAAGGCCAGCTTCGAGAGAAAAATTGCACAGGACACTAAGGATAATCACAAGGCTTTCTTTAGTTATGTTAGGAACCTGGGTGGTAATTCCCAGATATGCTCAGAATTAGTCCAAAATGACAGAAAATACACCGAACCCACAGACATTGCCAACATCCTAGCTCACAGGTTCAGCACAAACTTCTCCCCCCCCCTCCCCACCAAAAGGGCAAATATCTATCCCAGCAGAGTGCTGCCCCCTGACATCTCAGATGCTCAGGTAAGAGCTGCCCTCTCCAAAGCAAAAAACACAGCATCAATGGGACCAGACAATGTCCCGGGCTGCGTCCTACATGAACTCCAAGAAGAGCTAAACCCAAACATAAAACTACTGTTCAATCTCAGCCTTACTACAGGATATGTGCCCAAAGATTGGCATACAGCAACAGTGGTCCCTCTCCATAAAGGTGGTGCCTCAACGGATCCTGGAAACTATCGCCCCATAAGCCTGACTAGCTTGGTCTGCAAAGCTATGGAAAGGATCATCATGGACCTCATAAATAAAGATATTGGAGACCTACAAACACTGGATCCTACCCAGTTCGGCTTTAAGGGCAGATCCTGCCTCTTAAACCTGGTTGATTTCTTTGAAACAGTCACCAAGGCCATTGACGAGGGGAAGGTGGTCCACACAGCCTACCTGGACCTTGCAAAAGCCTTCGATACAATACCCCACTCGGGCATTATAGAGAAGCTCACCAGCTTAAATATAAACCCCTATGTCACTAGATGGATTGCAAATTGGCTTAAGGACAGAACCCACATGGTTAGAATTGCTGGAGCCATGTCAGACTCCAAACCAGTTACAAGTGGCGTCCCACAAGGCTCAGTCCTGGGACCTCTCTTGTTCGGTATATATTTCTCAGAGGTACAGGCCAACATGGAAGGACTGTGGCTGACCAAGTTCACAGATGACTGCAAACTGGGCACCATAATCGATTCTAAACCGACACAAGCATCCTCCAAAAGGGCCTCATAGAAACAGACAACTGGTGCCAGAGCCATGGCCTCAAGCTAAATGCCAAAAAGTGTATAGTCATCCCCTTTGGCAAAAACAAAGTGCCCACAAATTACCACATAGGTGGTAATCCATTAAGTACAGAAGAAGTAATTAGGGACCTGAGGACCCAAGTTGATAGCAATCTCTCATTTGACAACCACGTGGCCAAAGTGGTTAGAAAAACATTTTATATAGCCCACCTAATCATGAAGGGATTCACATCTAGATCAGGGGACGTCATTGTGCCTCTTTACTCATCCCTCATCAGGCCCATAATTGAGTACAATGCCCCTTTTGGGATGTACCTTACCAGACACCTGCAGCAACTGGAAAGACCCCAAAAGTACCTCACCAAGACGATCAAAGGGCTCAAACAGATGCCATATGCTGCCTGGTTAAAGAAACTCCAGCTCTACTCAGTGGCATACCGCCTGTTCAGAGGCGATCTGTGCCTGACGTATAAAGCCATGTCCAACCCGGAATTAATGGACATGCTGCACCTCAGAAAATCCAAATCCCATCGAGCTACGCACTCGAGAGACTTGAACCTCAGCACTGAAATAAATAGGACATGCTGGAGGGATAGATTCATAACCCAGAGGCTCCCTTCACTCTGGAATAAAATCCCAGTCCAGGTTAGGCAGAGTCCCTCATTGACTCTCTTCAAGAGGAATCTTGATGAGTGGATGGGAGATCGTAGGTTTACCCCGGGTATCACTTCTGTGTCACTGTTAGACAGAGGCACAGTATACTAACCTCGAAAAGGGGCATAGTAAAATAAATTTAAAATGGGTGGCGAAAGCCAAACACATTCTGGCTAGGCTTATAAATGCCCTAGGGCAGATAGCCTAGTATGAACCTATGAACCTATAAGGCTTATGGATAGACTTTGCCAGTGAAACATTTTCCAATGTTCCAAAGGAAAGGACAATGCTTTAGAAACAGAAAACAACACTGGAGTTGACTAGAAAATCCAGGAGTACCTTGAACTTTAACCAGAATCTGGTGATGGGAAAAGGAGATGAACAGGATAAAGATTAGCAACACTGAAATTAGTGAATAAATGGGAGGGTATAGTTTAGCTAATGCATGTGGTTGCAGCTGTTGATTTGTGGCAATTCTTATCTGAAGAGTTAAACTTTATTTTTAAAGATGTCCATAGTTTTGTATGTGTATTCTAAAGAAACAGATGATAGGAGTGTTCTGAAAATATATTTAGTTTTTTGGTTGAGAATTTTCATTAAAACAAAGTCTTGAGAAATGCGACATAGGTTCAAATGGAGATAAGAAGAAACAATTGTATAAAAGATCAGGCTGCCAACATTAGTGTATGCATGTAAGACAAAGCTTGGAAATGTACATTAAAAAAACTGTCATGTTCATTAGATGGAAACCATAGCTTTTTATCATAATGATTATGCTATCCATATTACTTTGGAATGTAAATGGCTTTACAGGTACAAATAAAAAGGAAAGAATATTGAATTACATTAAGAAATGCAGAGTGCAAAAATGGTAGTGCTGGTGGAGACATATTTAGAAATAAATCCTCATGTGAATTTGACAAAGAAAGTATTTTCAGGGTGGATATTCAGCAGAATATCAGGTACAAAGGAAAATGAGAGTAGTAATACTGATTGCTAGAGAGGCTCCAGTAGTGATAGAAGACTAAAAACACAATAATGGTAGATTTGTGATAGTTAGGGTCTATTGGCATGTATTTATATTCTACCAAAACTGCTGTTATGGAGTTTTTAAGAAAAGTGTGTGAGAAATAATCAGCTTTCAACAAGGAATATTACTTATAAGTAGTGACCGGAACTTGTTTTGCATTGATGAGTATGTATCAGGGGGACCTAGAAGGGACAATGTTAACAAAAAAGGCTGATTCCTGAAAAAAATTATGAAAATATTTGTTATGGCAGACAGGAATTCAGTAGTAGGTATTGGACAGAATTTACTTATTATTTCACAAGGTACAATAAATGAGCTAGACCGGATATAAATTATATTTCATGTGTATTTTATTTCAGATCATGCACTGATAAAAACTAAGTTAAAATAAAAAATGGAGTTTATAGGGTAGAACTAAGAGAAAGAGATGTTAAGACGTAATAAGAACTATTTAGAGGGGATGACAGAGATTAACATTTTGCAGAATAAGTCATAATTCACAGAGCAAGATGAGGTGCAACTGCACAGTACAGAAGAGAAAATAAGGGAGTATTTTGACAATGTGTATGAGTTTAGAAAGATTGCTGTTAAGCAACTGTGTTTAAAACAACTCCATAGTACGAAATCTTTTATCACAACAACTTAGGCAACAGAAAGAAAAAAGGGTCATTGTCAAATTTAGGGAGCCTATAACAAGATAAATAGGCAGAGATTAGTGATATTCTGAAATTTTATGAAACTTTTTATAATGCAGAGAAATGTGGAATTCAAGAAAGAGAACAAATGGAAATATATATCAGACTTAATTTTGTCAAGATTAGAGGTAGATGAGGCTCAACAAGTAATAGTTGAAATAGGAGGAGATGAAATACAAATTGTGATGTATAATCAAGCTGCAGGAAAGTACCCAGGAAGACATGATATTATTGTGGAAGTTTGGAAGTTATGAAGGAGGAGAGTGATAAAGATCTGGAAGATTTTGCTTAACAGAACTTTAAAAGGAGGTGAAGCACCATTATTGTGAAGAAAGATGTGATGGCTGTTTTACCAGAAAACCCATTAACCCAGCTTCACATAGACCCATTTCGATTTTAAACCACGGTTATAAAGTGTTTGTGTATATACTACCTAAATGAATGGCAAATTTTGCAAAAATTAATAGACACGACTCATTGTGGTTTTGTGAATGGGAAGCAAACATTTGACAACATTAATAGAACAGTGATGATCCAAAGGGACGCAGAATGCAAGAAAATACCACTGCTGTTGGTGGGTCTTGATGTAGAGAAAGCATTCAACAGAGTAAGCTGGGATTTTATATGAGTAGGGCA